>NC_084976.1:4240651-4273151 GCF_963691925.1 Scomber scombrus
TTCTCGTCCCGAATGATCGACATCTATGTAGCGGTCTCACCACTTTTCAAACAGGAAATAGCGGTTGAGGACGTTGTTACTAAGGTGAACATCTCCACATTATACAAATGTAAATTATACATGTTATACGTGTTTTTTACACTAAGCACCACTATGCTGTTGACACATATAAACCATCAGTAGGTTTCTTTCGTAGGGTTAATTTAGCAGTCTGTAATGATTTGGTACTTCGAACAATAATGCAAATGCTAATGTTAGCTTACTTATGATAGCTTTCTAATGCTAGTGTGCTAACTAGCTATCATATGATCAGTAGAAGTCAGAAGTATGAATATTCTAAACATAATAACTTGTATTATATTTATTTTAAAGCTACATTTATCAGGTTCTTGGCTACTGAAAATCACGTGTGACATTATATGGCCTCATGAAGTTAGCATGAGTAACATGTTAGCAAAGTATTTCTAGTTTACACCAAGCAACCAGCAACTACTGCTAGATACTGGCTCCAATTGACTTCCATTAAAAAGCATCAACTTCTCTCTAGAAATACTAATTCATTCATGTTTTTCATTATAGTCTCAATCACTAAATTCAGACTTTTTAATGGGTGTGCTGGTTGTCAAAATGTTTGCTTCGTTAATAAAAATGTATAGTAGACTTTGATATCTGCTGTGTAGGTGTTGATTGAGAACTGCTGCTCTACCCGGCTCCCCCAGTTCTGTGAGCCAATGGGATTTGAGCATGACCTGTGATTGAGACGTTAGAATCGTTGGTTATTTCGGTCGTCTTTGCCCATGACATTTCCAACTATGGCCACACTGGCTGACATGCTGTTCCTTCAGTGTATCTCTAGAGATATATATGCATGTGAGGGAAAGAAAAAAGACAAGAGAAAAGAGAAAAGCTGACACACATCACTATGTCCATCATTATATACAGTCTTATATAAAGTCTATTTTTATATGATTTACATCTCAAATCTTCCTTTAGCTGCTAAATGCTTCACTATGTAGACCAATTAGTCACTGACTTGGTCAGTAGTTACATGGTGGTCAGGTATTGTACAGTAGCTTTATTCACAAAACACTGTGAGAGAGTGAAACGAAACAATGAGCTAAAAGATGCTAAAAGGCTTTCGCCTGTACATTTCGATACCAATCAAGCCGTGCACTACAATGAACACTAAAAGTATTTTGCTTGTCTGCTCCACTTTTATAACGTCCCCCTTAGGCAGTAGTCAAATCTCTCCAATTATCACAGTGATGTGAGGAAGGCAGAGTAAAGATTAATGTGTGTGTGTGTGATTCTTTCCGGCATGCGGCTTCCATACGCAGAATAAAGACTTTTCCCTTCCGGCTGATTAACTTCCTGTTCAGTCTTCTGAAAGAGGCAGGTATGTGTTCCATCTGCAATGTCCAAATTGACTGATGCACAGTGTCAAATCATTGTTACACATGCCAGATCCACCGGTGACTTTGATTGAATCTTTTGCAACTGGCAGCAGGCTGTTGGAACCAAACAAACTTCTGTGCTCTTGAAGGCATCAGACTTTATTGGCAGCCTGCTAGTTCATGTATTGTAGCTACCAGCAGTATATCACAAATTTTAGACACTATGACAGTTGTGCATGTGTGTGTGTGTCATGACTATTTTATCACTTGTTTCACGTCTGAAACAAAAACATCCCACATTGATGTATTTTTATGACGCTACATTTTTCATTACTGTGCATTCTAATATGAAAACAGAAGACAACACTTGTTTTTTCTTTCCGAATTTCAATAAAGTGACTGAGGTAACTCCGACTACTCCGGGAGTTGTGGAGGGCTGGACGCTCTGCTTTGTAGTCAGGAGTTGCAGCGGGTGTCGTCAGCACAGACCTCTCTGCTTCCATCAGGAGAAACATGAGAAAGTCTTATCTTGACATCAAAGATCACTTTGACCCCAGAAATCTTTGTGCTATAGACATTCTTTTTTTTCGGTTTTGTCTCATACTTTGGTTTGCATGTGTGTAGTTTATGAACCTCAATACATTTTTTGACCTCATTTTCTGTGGCTATTTCGCCAAAATTGGCATTTTTTTCCTAAATGTGCCAATTTTAAGACTTCCAAATGTTTTGACTTGAGACTATGAACCTGGCATTTCAGCACTAAAAGCAGCTGTTCTTTTAGGTTTCATAGTCCAAGCTGCTGGAATACTACAGATTGCATTTGATGAGTTTTAACATCAGCATAATTTAACAGATTACAGATTTGAATAATTCCTTTTTTCTTGTACATTTGATTAATTTTGTTTTAATGTAGTTGTGCACCATGGTACATGCACACCTTTTTCCAAAATTATAGTGAATTAAATGTACTATGTAAGGCATGTTTTTTATTTTCCATTTGTCTTCATAAGTACCAAGCTTTGATAAAGGTTATTTTACTCATCTTTACGTTTTTGTGTATTTCTGCAGTGAGGGTGAAATATGTATTTTTTATTGCAACCAGAGCACAGAAACTGTTTTTTTTTTTTTTTTTTTTACAAGGAATGGGATTTTAAAAATACTCCAAATGAGATTTATGATGCACCGAATAGTGTTTTCTTCTTCATTGAATCATTTAACTGTTCAATTACATTTCCATTAAATTATATCTCTTGACATGATGATGAAAATGCTGTTTCGTAGTCTTCTCCACACTGTCTGAAATACAATTCTGGTGGAGGAATACACAATTCTTGTTCTTTGTCTAACATCAGTGTTTGATTAACACTACATGTTCCATCTGTTATAAAAGTCACCTGTGTGAGTACAATCTGACTAAGATATGGAGCGAGCCGAGCAACACCTTTTTTCAGAGAAGGTTTCTGAGTGATTGGATCTGTGACATAACTCATCGCATCTTACTCACATCAATGTACAATGCTCCTGGAGAAGTTTACATAGCAGCAGTATTTCAAGTTGAGGCTGTGGCTTTTCTTCCCCACTTGGATGTTGTCCATTTCCTGCCCCAAACCAATTCCTGGTAACTGCAAGAGCCCCCTGTTTCTGAGCTGCAATGGTCCTCTGTTCCTATTCTACAGCAGTCTCCTGTGGCTGGACTTTTGCAGCCTCCTATTTCCCTGGATCCTCTGGCTTACCTGCTGGACTCCCATCTGTCAGCTGCTGACCTCCTCCAAGACAGTCAGCTGTTTCCACTGATCACCTTCTAGATCTTCAAGAGTTGGCTGTTTCCGTTGACCTCCTTGCAGAACTTCAGCAGTCAGATGCCCCTGCCGATGTTCCAACGGACCTCAGCTCGTCAGTCTCTGCCGCCCCACAGCCCAGATCGTCAATCAACCATCTTTGAAGACGCCAAGCCAGATCTCCAGCTGTCCGCCTCCTGTTCTGCACTCCAGTTGTCTGTTTCTCCTGCACCTTACACTCACCTGCAGTGGAATCTTCTGGTGCTAGATGCCCTTCCTGGCCTCTGGCTTTGTCGCTGACCTCCAGAGCTGCTCTGGTTTCTTCTTGTCAACCCTCCTGAGCAACATCGCCCATCTGTCGTGCCTTCTGGTTGCCTTCGGTCCTGCATCCCAGTTGCCTGTTTTCTTGATCAGATTGTTGTCAATGTTTTGGGTGCTTGATATACTAGCCTGATACCTGGGCCCTCTGTTACCTTACTGCTACTGGTGTACTCGAAGAGCCTTAATCAGTAATTCCTCAGTCTCTCCATTTGGGTCCACCTGCTCTGCTAGCTGTGGCAATACATCTTATTTCATAATATTTAAACATTCAGACCAGAAATGTAATAATAAAATCCGATATTTAATAATTCTAATGTAATATCTTACATTGCACAGTTATCAGAGTTTCTTATGGGGAAGTTATGCTGAGCAACTCTATCTAGTTTACATGATGATTAGGCCACTTCATTCTTTTCAGTTCAATTGAAATTTCCCCAAAACAGAAGCCATTATAATGAGAAATCACTAAGGAATGCAATTCTCAAATTTATTGCAGTTTCTATGGAGATAAGAAGTACCCAAAAGGGGAGTGTCTGTCCATGTTAATGTAGAGTTAGCTGGTCCTTTTTCTGGTTCAAATGACCCAGGGGTCATTTATGCTTTTAGTTCAGTCATTAATTTAGTTATTTTGTCAACCAAGGTCTTCTCAGGTTGCTGGATAACCTCAATTCTGTCAGACCCCCATTGGGTAATGAGGTGTGTTCAGTCACCTCCAAGCCGCTAGAGAATTAAAGGTTGTGTTTTGAAAAATTCAGAAACAAACAAGACTGTCCTCTGGCATCAGTAACTGAAAGGATAAGCAACTTTTTTCTTCAGTCAGAGGCATCCTGGTGAACTTGGGTTTATTAGGGTGACCATGTAATCACAATGTCCATGTTTCAAGTCCAGCCTGGACCCTCATTTCCTGTCATCCCTTATCTGTCAGCGATCTAAAGATGAAAAAGTGTTAGTAAACTACTTACATGCTCAACTGTTCTAAATTACTGTGAAAAATTAATAATTTTATGATGTGGGAACTCTGTTGTTAAAGGGGACATATTGTGAACATTTTCCAGCTCTGTATTTTGAATCTGGGGCTCTACTGGAATATCTTTGCATGTTTCACAGTTTAAGAAAACTATTGATTTAACTCATACTGACCTTTTACACAGCCCCTCAGTTTAGCCTCTGTCTTTAGCTAGTGTCCCCTCTGGATGAGCTCACTCTGTTCTTATTGGTTAGCTTCCGTAAGCTGCGTCATAGCCAACTTCCAGGTCAGGAGACGACATCAATATAATACATTTTCACAAAGCACTCATAGCAGATTGAATCCTCGGCTTTTGACTTGCAGGGAGTATTTCTATATACATTAACCTCAAGTTTTGGAACGTCATGTTTAACATACTTTACATATTCAACATCATAACGTTAAATAAATAGCAGAACATCACAAAAGCATAATATGCCGCATTAATGTCTGATTAGGTTTAGGCACAAAAACCTGCTAGAATTTGGACCTGATTGCAGCTGCTCTAGTCCATGCTCCCACCAGATGTGCTGCAACATTTAAAAAGCATTCTCCGCTCAACATATGTACCTTGTCTACTGAAGTTCAGGCTTCACAGAGTAGATCAAGCCAGGCAGGAAGTCAGACATAGCAACGGTATATAGCATCTGGTCAATTTTCAAAATAAAAACACTCTGTGCAGGCGCATCATATATATCACATCACTACATCAATATTATGTTATAACCTATGGCATAAGGCCAGACTTCAACCTGACAGAGGATATTTGTCACCATGGACGACAAGAGGGTCATCTTGGAAGTGGAAAATCACAAGATTTCATAACACCACTGCTGCCATCACTGCCCTGATCCCTGGCTTCTTCTCCAGGTAGAAGGGTGGATAATTTCTCTGTGACACTGCCAGAGCAAAAAGCCCTGCTTCTGAAATGCTCCCAGTGGTGTATGATAACATACCAGAGAAGGAACAAAACCATGTCACAGTCGGAATGCAACATGGCCATGCCTGGTGGAATCAAGGCTTAAGTCTCATGGAAACTCTTTTGCACTTCGGTCCCAAGAAACACAATTTCATTCCACTGTATGTATTTATTAGATATGAACTTGAAACATCATGGTTTGGGTTAAGTTAGGGGACCATCATCATCATGGTGACCATGTGGTTAAAGTTAGGGGATGATGATTTTTTCATGGCGTTGACTCGCAGATGAAAATGGAAAACTAGCAGCAATCTCATGTTCAAGTCTGCTGTTCTGTTGACTCATCCATCCACCTCAACCTCCTCCCCACATGGACTTGATCACTCTATAATAAATTACCTGATTTCCTGATTTGCTCATGTTATAATTACAATGACCACTGGAGGGCTTCCATCACTTGAACACTATTTGGGGGCACTTGCTGAAAAAAATGATTCTATCAATTTTCTTGGGAGCACAGTCTCTGATTTTGTCTCCAGTTTCTTACAGCTTAGGTTGAATATTGATGATCACTATCCCCTGCTGTTGACAACTGAGCATCTGGGCATAATGTCCTGCTCAGAGGCCCTTTGGTGGAAATTGTTAAAGAAGGGAAAAAGTTCCTAATCGACTTACCTCCCCAGCTGGAAGTGCCTCTCTGTTATATAGACTTCATTTCTCCCTGGGTGCTACCTGTCTGCCTTGCCTTTTACCTGCATATCTGTCTACACACCTGCCTGTCTCGCTGTCAGTCACCAGCCAGCATCCCCTGCTTTCAGCGGGGACATCCGTGGTTGCTATGGTAACACCGCTTGGGGGGCTCTCAGCACGCCTCACCTGAGCGGTTCCAGACTGATGGACGTACAGACAGGCACGCTGTGGGCAGGTGTGCATCATCATCACCATTATCACCGCCATGAAGATATCACCATGGAGACCTGCATGTATGTGGGTGTGTCGCTCTGTGAGTGTGTGTGTGTGTGTGTGTGTTGGAGAACGCTACCTTGCCTGGCAGACGCCGGAGTGGGTGACTACACACCTCCTCACCTATAGAATATCATCGCCATCATGTATTATGGATTTTTTCTCCCCCCTTTGTTCGCCGCTCCCCTGCTGTCGATCGTAGTTGCAGGGTATTTTTAGGCGTGTATTTCTGTTTTCTCTCCGCTTGCACATAACCCGACACAGCCAGCTCCACATTGATTTTGGCATGCAAGATCTCTTCTGCTCCCCTCTCTGTCTTCTACACACCTCCCCTCTGCCTCTTTTCAGCATTCCCTCTCCATTTCTTCTCCTCAGATTTCCCTCCATCTGTTTTCCTCAGCCACTATTCATTCTCTCTGCTTCTGGCACTTTGCAGTCTTTCCAACACTCTTCCTCTCCCTTCTATTCATCTCTGCCTTTCTCTCTCTCTCTCCTTTCCTTCTACTTTCATATTCCCTGTGCCATGTCACAGCAGCTGAGGCCTCCATGAGCAGAATCTCTGGGTACCTGGGTGGGTGGGTGTGTGTGTGTGTGTGTGTGTGTATATACAATAGGACCAGCAGTCCTATGGGGTGGGAGGCACAAACAACATCCGCAGGGCAACAAACAGTATTTTTCCACTGGTGCTAAAACACATTGAAAAAAGGATGGATGTGGGGTGGGGGTGGTAAGGTAAGAAAATGAAAAGAGGAGAGAGAGAGAGAGAGAGAGAGAGAGAGAGAGAGAGAGAGAGAGAGAGAGAGAGAGAGAGAGAGAGAGAGAGAGACCCTTAGATGGTGTTAAAAATACATCTTTGTTCCAGATGCTTTTTATGCTTCTTTTTAATTCTTGCGCTGCTTGTTTGTGCTCAGGTTTTTCATAGGCATATGTAACACATTTCAAACTGTAAAATCCCACCCAGGATGGCCCTTGGATAATTTTTAGTCTCTTTTCATGCTGCAACAGTCAGCACAAGACTTGACTACAGCTGTATTGATATACGTGCACATTGGAGTTAAAGGAAAAATCCATCCAGCAACACTTTAACACTGAAGAAACAAACCGCCTTAAGGGATGTACCTTGCATTTTGTGTGTGGTTTTTTTTGTGTGGCTTTTTTGGAAGTTTGCTGGTATATTCTTCTGTGACATCACTTTGAAATATCCCATTGGATATTTTTTTTAAACTATATAAAGTGTGTATGCAAACAAAAAGGGGTTTTTTTTGTATCTTTTTCTAGATTAAGCATTTTAAAAGGAAAATAAACACACATTTAAGGAGAAATCAATCAAAGAAGAGGCAGAGACAATAATAATCCCAACAGACTAAAATGCAATGCTGCATTTACTTTAACTTTACTTTAACTCCACTTTACTTTAATCTCATGTGCACACATTTTTTGGCTCAAACAACTGAGAAAATTCAAATAATTGTGTCCGTTTGCTTTGAATACACAGAATGACAGTATACTGTAAAATGAGGACTAGTGATATTCTTGAGTGTATGGTGATGGTCACTACTACTCCACAATGTAGTTATGTTTGTTCAATTTCCCCCAGTATTTTGTTCACTAGTGCACATCGATTTGTCCAATTAAAAGTTACCAATTAACCGTTAGCAATTCGTTAGCTCAGTCGCTAATGGAACAATAAGTCATATGGTTTTTTTTATAAATAGAATTGACATAAATATATAATAATACAAAAATAACTCAAATATTAGTATTAAGCCCTATCTAAAGAAAGCTCATCTTCCTTCTATTGCTCTTTCTTTCATTTTACTTTAAGTAGCTAACTATGAACATTTGAACAATGTTACACACACTCAGTAATCCGTGAAAATCTGCTCCTTATATCACAGTCTCTGCAGTAGTCCACTGGAGACAGCAATTTCCATTAAAGCAGGTCAGGTCTCCCTGACATGATGTACTGAACCCATTTTGACCACATTCCCCTAAATATTTCCGTTATAATTTTAACCAGACTTCTAATGATGGAGCATCTGGTTGCAACATCTTCCTAGTCTGGATGTGTGGCCATATCCCTACTGGGCAGAGGTGATGAAAAATCTCATAACATTTTTCCACCCAAATTGACTCCAACAGTGTGAAGATGTAGTTTCACACAGCTAATAAGATATGTTAGCTTCCTCCATATTGAACTACCTCTTACACCATCAAGATAGTTTGGTGTTATCGCAACTGTGAATTGACCAAAATTGAATTCAAGGTGTAAAATTTGCTTGGATTTACTACACCCTCATGAGTAAATCCACTGATCACACACATTCCATTGGAATAAATTGAATTTGCTGCTAGATTTGGCCGTTTTAAATTCTGGTGTGTCCAACTGGATGCCGCAGTTGATAGGCCTTGAGCTATCAGTTATGGAATCCAATCATTAACAGATTTACAACAAAGAAATGTCGGTCTGATAAAAGACTTGCATGAAAGCTTATGTAACTTTGCTGAAGCCTCCATAGGGATCCCTCATGGGGTAATTTCCACTTTGCATTTCAACTCCTTCCAGCAGAGATGAAAGACACAGACTGCAAGGACCGAAGCGTCTTATTCACCAAATTCTCACTTTAGTATCATTTTGACGAGATGGCTAATCATTACATATAGAATCTTGCTTTTTTGATATTATGTACAAATGATTAATAGCAATTTTAAAGATTTGCTGCTCCAATACCAATCATTTGCAGCGTTAGGGCATAGCAGAATGTAATTGACAATACACACAACAGATAATTACAATATGCTTATAAATGAAAGAACACAAAAGACATTAGGAAGCAATAAAATCATCTATAAACGCTAAATTGTTTTATATAAATCAACTACGTGAAAAGGCTACAGGTATAGTTATCAGTCTGGATATTGCAGGACAACTAGTACTGTAACCATATCAATATATTTTTAATTTGATACTCTTTGATTTTTCCTGAATGATCCTACATGAAATGGAAAATAAAATAAATGTCTTCTGAAGTTTGAGTCATTCATCGTTCAGGTTACACAGTGTAATTGTTATTGTATGAATAAATATGAATAATGTTACAGCTGCGGATAGTGTTATCATTATTGTCTCCATGGGTAGTCTGCCTAATCCACATTATTGTAATTATGCAGTAATTTAAAAATTTATATCATAATAAAACTTCTGTTTACACAGCAGTCCAACCATTTTTTCACTGTCCTATCAGATCAGCTGAGCAATAACTATGAGCTGTTTCCACTTGTAGGAGTATTGCAGTCTTATTATAAGAAAACACTTCCACAATGGAAACAACTGTGGTTCTTCGGCCTCTGAAGCCTAGTCTCTCCTTGTCTCATCCACCAATGGGTGTCGTCACTGTGACTATGCCCGCAAACCTGTCCTTTAAACTGTAGCATCCATGTCTCACTCAGTCTCTGATTTAACTGCAGTAGTGCTGTAGTAGTTTGTGTTGTGAGTTTCACCACTTCTTGCTGTTGGGTTTTCACACACTTTGGACAGTGCCAGACTAGCTATCTAACCCTGCTTGTAGTGATTATGCTAAGCTAAGCTAATGGCACACAGACATTAAAGTTAAAGAAAGTGAATAAGCCCCAAAATATTCCAATATTCTTCACACTTGTGTAACAATTTCTTTTCAATTCGTCTAGACTTTCCCAAGTTTAAGGACATGGCGGGGCCGTCACAGGCTGAGTTCAGAGCCTGTTTGACATCGGCTCATGACATCGGCAAATTTGACACTGCAATATTGAAAGGATCAGAATGAAGTAAGATGCAACTGGTTGCAGTGTATTGCAGGGTTACTGATAATGGCTGCATACAGTATGAGAAGCAATAATGTGTGACAATTTGCCGCTGGCAGCACACACCATAAACAGAATCTAAGCCTATCTGCATGAAATGGATGAAAGCTGATACAAAGTGACACTGCAGCTCGCCAGCCGTCCTGCTGTTTCCCTCTGTGGGTCAATGCAGAGACGAGATGAGAAACTCCTCCATGTGAATGTAAATGCTTTTAAACAGAACTGAAAGTAGTATGCCACAAAGTCAAAGCTTAAGACAAGAGATGGGTTTGTGTTTTTGTGTATCTGTGTGTGTGTGTGTGTGTGTGTGTTTGTGTGTGTGTGTGGCCAGTGAACTAATTCATTAATCTAGATGACAGTTCTCTGTGAACTCGACAGTACTGTCGGTGGTGAGGAATTACAATGAGACAAACTAGGCGTTGTTCGGCGGAGCAGTGATGCTCCCCTGACATCCCCAGCACTGTTCAAGCCTTTCAAAAATAGAAAGATTGTGTTTCGTAGGAAGCAAGGAATGACAAACATGAAGAGACATTAAACGAACAGCCAAGAATACCGTAAAGTCAAAACACCTTACCAATCTTAATTAGACTTGTCAAAAATATGAAGACGTTACAATGAGATATGCTGCTTCTTGACATGTAAGGTGATCTGTTGCTATGGATGCCTGATAACTGTAGGAATACACAGAGGGCATCAAGGAGATACAAGGGCACCACCTAAGCTAGCTTTGTTTCAGTGATAACTGTCTAATGTATTTACATTCTCCTTCTTTATGTTATGGTAGTTTCCATTGTCCATTTATTCGGATTCAATTGCATACCCACACACAACAGATTCACACAGTACATGCATGTACTTGACATAATACGGAAGACAAAAGCTGGCTACATTGTTGTCTGTCTTCTTCAGGCTTCTTTTTTTTGTAATGGGAAATTAATTTAAAGTCCCCCTTTACTCAAACATGTTTTTGGATGTTTCGCTTATCTTATCTTATGTCTGATTGATGAGACTGATAGATGTGTATGGTTTATTTTTACATCCACCTGCTGAAGAAGGAATGTTTCTCTGAGCTCACCTTAAACCTGAGTATAACACATGTACATATCGGCATGATTTGTGACATCAGAATTAGTATGGCCCCAATTGTGGTCCAATATGCAACTTATACAAGTGTGATGTGGAAACTTGAAGCCTTTAATGCACATACAGTATAGTGAGCAATGACTTTTCAATCGGGGACATCTTGTATCAATTTCAAACATTTGAGAGGATCATATTTTAATGTGTAACTACGTAATTGAACTTTTTAATGAAAAAAAAACCCCTACCAGACACAAATGATTCTTCAAAGCAAAGTATATTTAAGTCTTTAAGCATATCTAGAGGGAATCTTTATATGAACCAATGTTTAAAACTCATTTAAACTAAGAGAAAATGGAGAGAAAAAAGGAAAGAGAGAGAGAAGGAAAAAAGAGGGAAAGAAAGGGAGCGATAAACAAATAGAAAGCATTGCACATGTGGGCGAGTGAGAGAAGCTAGAGCACAGTCGGCACACTCTTTGTGTCATGTCATGCTAGCAGCTCTGTGCGGTTTTAGCCCAGTGGTGTTTTAAGCAGAATGCTAAACAAAGCTAACATCAGAATGCTAACATGCTCATCTTAAGCATGTAGTGTTTACTTTGTTCACCATTTCAATTTAGTGTGTTAGCATGCAAGCATTTGCTAATTCCAATGAGTTCATTTTCACTAGATAAGCAGGAACTGCACATTTTGAAGCCATCATTGGAGCCGTGCAGCTAGAGTGGCTAAAACATTTATTCTCAGGCAAATTTACACCTCCCATTTTTAGTGCCATTGTGTCCTCATTTGTGTCACTAATGAGGGCATTAGGCTACCCAGCTAATGACTTCCTCCCACTAATTGCAAGAGTACTGTGCTATAAGAATAATTTAACAAACTCCTTTAACTAGCCTCTAAATTGCTAGCATGTGTAGCAGTGGTACAGTATGTGACAATTCACCTTGTGCATACCACGTGTTGATGTCATGAGTTCTAAAAGGTTGAAGAAACATGAGGTGGTGTTTTTAAGACTTTTCATCATCTACAAACATCCACAATAAAGGTTAGACCTCCTTTTAGTCTTTAGCAGTTCTAACTTTATGGCTTTTAGATCTCCAAACACTTACATGCACACACATGGCGGGGGGGCATTAACAAATACACACACACAGATGGAAGCAAACCCACACATGCTACTACATCTTCTTATTTAAATTTTGTTCAAGCCTGGGGGCATTACACCAGTGGGTGGGTATTATTTCTCTTCTTCATCCCCCTCTAAATCTGTCATACACACAGTTGTACCTAAGGGTGGTTATGATTCATTAAGACCAAAGCCAGGGTGGGATGAAATGGATAAGGGGACGGTTAAAAGCAAATCTGGTTTAACAAGCGTTTTTAATGGCCTTTTATTGCTTTCAGTCTTCACATTTCATCTGGGTCTGCGAGTGGAGAGCGGGGAGTGGCACCTCTAGTTAACCTGCTACCTCCCAGTTTGCTGTGTCACTGTAGCTGACGAAATGATGACTGAAGCTTACGCGCTCACGCAGCGGAGTCACTGATCTCATTCTGCTGAGGTCATGATCGACTACACCCTTGATGATGAGAAGAACCGCATTTCCCATGGGGCAACCGTCTTCTTTCCTGGCAGCGGGATGCGGAGGGTTACTGTGGCTTTATTCAGTGCAATGCCTTGTACATCTTTCCCATTTTATGACTGTGGGTTCCAATTATAATGTACAGGCTAGGCTGTGTGTGAAGGGGCACAGGCAGGTTTGTGTGTGTGTGTGAGAAAGGAGAAAGAAACTGATGCTTAAATACATTTTGAAGAACTGAAGAGACTGTAAGAGTAACGTCAGAGCCAGAGAGTGTCTGTGTGTGTGTGACATGAGTTCTGCTGACATGTGTTCTGCTCTCAGTGTTCCCTCATCACACCGCCTTTTCATTTGTCATGACCTGTGCTGACCTGTGATGGGAGCTGCTCCGTAACCACCATCTTGAACAGCATACAAAACAAAAAAAGCCCCCCCCTTGCATTATTATACTATTATATTATCATTATATCAGTGGTATAAAATGATCTTCAAATGACAATAATATCGCAATTATTTCTGAGACAATATATCGTCCAACAAGTGTTATCGTGACCTGGCAAGCCAGGACAAAATAATGTACCTTGACCTAAACACCTGAGCCTGTTGCATCAGCTGTTCATATAAAAACAACATATACTATTTCTTATGTATTGTTCAGTTTGTTACTGAATATTTATACCTACTGTTACATGTATGTAGGTATAAATACTAAAAGTTACTGTGCAGCCTGTGATGTTGCAGTAGCTTTCTGCTCAAATTGTTAATTGTTTCCTTTCAGCAGATGTACATGCTACTAAGGCTTGTATGAGCTAATACATTCACTTGAGAGGAAAAAAAAATCTCCATCCATTCATCCATCCATCCATCCATTATCCAGGGCTGGGTCGTGGTGGCATTAAGCTGAGCAATGAAACCCAGACATCCTTCGTCCCAGCAACACCCACCAGCTCCTCCTCTGGGATCCCAAGGTGCCAGGAGATATATGGTGCCTCCAGCGTGTTCTGGGTCTGCCCCAGGATCTCCTACCAGTTGGATGTGCCTGGAACACCTCTAGAGGGAGGTGTCCAGGAGGTATCGTAACCAGGTGCCTAAACCGCCTCAGCGGGCTTTAGGGTTAGGGTTCAGTGTTAGCTGGCTTGAGATGGCTTAAGAGTTTACCCCCACATTGTTGTACATTCCAGACAAGTCTTGTTTGGTCTGACATGACCAGGAACATATGGTGGCTAAAATTAGCTAATGTGAGCAGTAAGTACTGTATATCACACATTACTGAGTCAACTGCTGACGATTATTCGTCCTTCTACCTATGATCAGTAGCAGAATTACTTTGTACTGACATGAACCATCGTTTTCCTTTGCAGAGAGTGAAACCACAGAAACCTCGCAGGAGCACTACCTTCGGCTGTTAAACCCTGCTCGGATTTTACACCTCATTCAATTCCCACCTTAAAGTCATACCTCGGTCTGGTCTCGGATGGAGGTCTTGAACTCCAGAAGAATGTCAGCAGTCACACATTGTAGTAAGGTTTGTGAATAGGCCATTTCCCCTTAACTGGTTCATCTTGGTGACATAAACTGATGCTACAACTTAGTTCTGCACCATTGATTGTGACACTGTTCACATACTTTTGTGATACTTTTGCTTTTAATTGTGCAGTGCCTATTTAGTAAATCAATAGTAAACTTTCTAGTAGTAAGAACTTAAGAAGGAACTTTACACAAAAAACTCTGTGTTGCATTTATGATTAGCTGGTGCGACTAAATCCACCTGAAATTGTCAAAGAACGCTGTTAGTTCTGTCTGCTCCCTTTTTGTTTAAGTGAGACTGAAACACTGGCAACTCCCGGACAATGGAGCATGCATGCTCTTTTTGATACGCTCAATATGTTTCCATCTGGGAAGGAAAAAAAACAACTTTATCCCTTGGCAACGCACTCGAAAGCATTCTCACATATACCTCCTCTATCGATTATCTTGAACGTGAATGATCATTGATCGGGTTGAAGATAGCCGTAGTAATGTTGAATAATTCAGGCAATAAGCACAGCAGAGTGCTTTGTAGTGAAAGGCTGATGCATCAACATTTATGAATCTAGACTCCAGGAGACAAAGTCACAGTCTAAATGGCTGTGTGTGTGTTTACGTGTGTGTGTTTTGTGTGCTTGGTAAGTCTGGTCTGCCTGAGGGCAGTACTCACGGCTCGGTGTGAAAGATATGGGGGTGGCACTGCCGCACAGCCTGAGAGGATACGCTGTCTGAGGTCTGAGATGGAGGGAGGATGGGAAAGAGAGAGAGAGAGAAAGATATATCCACACATACACACAGGAAGCTGCGGAGCGCCTGATAGAGTGAGGGCGAACAGAGTGAGTGAGCGGAGGAGAGGAAGGGAGGGAGATAAGCGCCTTAGAGGGTGGGAAAGATAACGGAAGATAGGGAAAGCAGCATGGAGGCCGAAAGTGAGCGAGCGAGACAGACACAGGAAGAGAAAGAGAGAGATATAGAGGAGGCGAGAGGCTGAATTTAATAAATTAGATCAGGCGCCTTGCCGGTTTCCTAGCAACCCAGACAAGATGAGCCTGGTCTGGCCTGGTCTGTGCTCCAGAGTAAAGGTCTTTCTCCTCTGCATCTTCTTCCATCTCCCTCTGCCTTTCTTCCTCCTCCTCCTCCTCCTCTGCTCACTCATATCAGTACTGGACACATTCACTGTTGGAGTCATTGTTATAGACGAGTATTTTTAGATGTCTACATGTAAGTAGGTACGGAGGTAAAATGGTGCCATAGATTTACAACTCAGATAGTTGGTCTTGTAGTGAAAACCAAAGTCAGTCCTCTTTTCAAAATAACAAAATCATTAGTCATTGTGCAAGCATTCAATACCCTACTTATTTATTATTTGAGAGTGTCATTTTTGTATATTTCAACCAAACTCTTAGATTTTACCAATGAGGATTATTGAGTTTAACCTGAGTCATATTGCGATGATATAATGTTGCTTTCCAATTGTACTCAGAAGTTTTTTTGAGTTCCCAGTTGGAAATTTCAACATTAATGCCCCCTGAAGTCAGTTTTTTGACTTGGAAAGTTGGACGTGCCTCACCAGCCCAACTTCAAAATCCAAGATTGTAGCCCAGTGTATCAACAGTGTGAAAGTTATAGTAATATCCTGTTTATTAGCACCTTTGGCTTATTTGTGTCTCATTAAATCACACAGCACTGTCCAACTTCTATCTGTGGACGTGTTAAATACGTGCTTACAAAAGGAACTATATGTTTTCAAATGTATATAAGGTGACTCCCAACTCCAAACTTGGGAAATACTTTTGTTAAGGTGAGGTAGAAACAGAATCAAACACTATATCTGGATTACACAGTCCTCAGTGATGGTTTAAAAGATCAGCAGTCAAATGCAAATGTAATCCAGTATGACAGCTTGAGGTATACAGTGTATAACTATTGGCAAATGCATTGGATTGTTGGTAATGCAGGCAGTAGTTTTTGACAAGGAAGAAAATTACATGGAATAAACAGGATATCTCTGGTTGTACTCCATTGATTTTCATCCTTTTTTTAAATTAATCAGTCCAACTATTTTAAAGGAGTACAATGTTAAATCAGTGGACTACTTGAAGAAAATATGATATATGGTACTCATTGTTAAGATGGAGGGGTTTTTTTTATTTTATTTTTTTACAGTGCACACACTGTTAGATCTAATCAGGCTGGCTAACTGTGATTGAGGTTTGTGTACTGGGGGATTAGCTTATAGAGAAAAACATCAGACTGCATGCGTGTTCATATCAGATCTGTCTTCTCCTGCACATTTCCAGGCAGCCACATCACAGGACTGAGGGGAGACTGACTGTAGCTCAGAACCGCATGTTACAGAATCTGATGATAGCTGTCCACCGAACACGCTTCAAGGCATGACACAGCAAAAACAGACAGTTTGTACTGTAAACGAGGGAAACTGCAGCGCACCGGCATTCAGACATATTATCTGCTACCACTGCTACTCCATACCTGCTCCTTCATTACCCCATTGGACCAATAGGGCTTCATTTGAACTTGTTTTTTTTTAATGATGATGCTTTCTCATCTGATTTGAGTGTGTCTGGAAGAGTTAAAAAAAACAAAAAAAAACTCCAGCTCCAGTAATCAGCTCTGTGATTCATCAGACAGATTTTCTCAGGCAGTGGAGTGACTCACAGGTCTGTAGTAGCCCCACCCTGCCATGATGTGTTTTATGGTCTGGTGTCAGTGAAGGATGGCATTACTGTAGCTTTACAGTGTGTACCCTGAGGTGTGCTCTCAGTTAATTGCTTGATATCCAGCTAATGCCTGCAGATAAACCACATAGGAAAGCTCCAGTTTTACAGTCTCTGTGGGTGGGGATGCATTTTCAGGTATTACATTCTCATTATGAAGCTGCTACCTTCTATGATGTAACAGTCCTGATTTCTTAATGAAATGAATGAGATTTTCTTGCGTTTTCAGGGCTTGTCAACAGCCACTGTAAACTACCACTGGGAGGAAGCTTCATTACACCCACCTCAATTATTCTCCAAACAGCTGAGTGGGATAAAACTGCCCCCACTGGCTTTATATGACTCGGAAATACTTTCACATGAGCTTGCATATTTCCCCTTGTATCGATCAAAGAGAGGAAGAAGATAAACACATATAGGATGTCTTTTAGAATCAATACCCGTGTTAATGTTGAAGCCGGGATGTAAAGATGGAAATAGAGGAGGAGAAAAAACAATGAATATCCACCTGACATCCTTTCCTCACTATCCTCAGATACCCTTTCAGTAATTGGCAAAGTGAAAATGTATTTGTGTCTGGTCATGCAACAATGAGTGTCTGATGTCTCAGCTCGGTCTTCCTGCTTCTGCAGATGAAATAAAAAGGTGAGTGGAGACAAAAGTGCAAAAAGGGCCGACTGTGTGAACATTTCCACCAGCTCCATGTCTCCTCATCTACATGTGAGTGCCCTCTAGTGGCCGTGAGGTGGGACTGCAGAGGCCCTTTGCTGAGCACAGATGCGTAGGAATCATTTCTCTCACTGGCAGAGGGCTGACAGCTCTGAAATGATAAGGGGAGCTGGAGGAAAAATATTGATTCATCTGTCACATTTGCTCCATTAAAATGAAAAGGGAAAGAAGGGGAGAGGCAGTGTGAGAACGTTGCATGGCAGATTACACATATGATGCAAACTCAAATTAAGGTTACATTATTCATGTAACCTTAAGACAAGAAAGCATGTGGACCATAGCATTATATCAAAGATCATTATAGCAAAAACTATATTTGGGTTTACATTTAAACACATGTTAGAAATAGCAGATTAGTCACAAGAGCGACGATTTCTGGGGGCAAATTTGAACAATGCAATCCTTTTTTTCCCCTAACACATCTACTATCACCGTTAATGATCTGAGTAAAAATATGCTGTTGTTTTGACGCAATTCTACCAAACATCTGTGAGACTTCACACTTCGGCATCAAGACGACTTTCTTCATAACACCTCTTTAAACTCTCAGTCTCTGGCTTTAACAGTATATTATAGCCACACATTACATAATACATTACATCAATGATTTTTTTTTTTTTTTTTTAACATTTTGATGATCCATTCAAAATGAATAAAAGCAAGGATAAGTCTAAATATATATTATTTTTAAGATGGCAGCAGAAGAGGAATGGCGTGAGATACCATTGATCCTATTTAGTGGTGAATTACATTTTCCACTAGTTTCTTTACTGTGTATCGACACTCTGCACTTAAAAAGGTACTCCAATGATTTTTATATTGCACCTTTATTTGTTAGGGGACTTTGAAAGACAGATAAAAAAAAATAAAAAAAACAATGATCAAAATTGACGCAGCAGAAGCCAAGATATCATTAAGTTTTATCACTAGAATGTGTCGAGGTCCAAAAAAATACAGGATCCTACATTCAACTTGTATGATCCAGTCAACTTGATAGCATCTTTCATTTCAATGGCTGAAACCAGACAGCACACATTACAGCTAACACATTGGAATGATGACATTAGCGTTGCCGGTTATCAATGTTTCACTTCCAATGGAGCTGTCATTTAGTCGCATGCTAACAAATGAAGCATTTCTTAAGGCACAAAGGTTTTAATTTATTTATCTTAGAATATCATCATCACATAATCACAGGAACATGTTTTACTTTTCAGAAAGACACTAGTGGAGCAGCTGCTTGCTCAATGTTGAAGAAGAGAGATAAACTTTTTATATATATATATATATATATTTTATATACATTACTAATTTTAGAGAAAGTGAAAAAAAAATCGAAAAAGAAAACACAAAGTTACATAAAAAAACAAAGGCAAGAACATACATTTGGTTGTTGTTACAATCTGTTATGCATCATCACTGCCCAGCAGAATATCTAAGTGCTGATAGATTATCAAATGAGATCAAATGAGCAAACTGTATATATTTGAAGGCACATTTAAATAGCAGCAGTTTGTAATTGACAGGTTTCTCATGTGAATGAAATGATGCATTCAACTGTCTTTAAAACACTGTAGGAGTTCTGTGCTTCTGCTTCTCAGTCTAAACATGGTCCCATGCTCTTCAACAACCAAAATGCAGCAGAAATGAACATTAGAGTTATAAAGATTAGACAAGGCAAGGCAAGGCAGCTTTATTTATATAGCGCATTTATTTCATACCCAGGGGCAACTCAATGTGCTTTACATTAAACAAACATTTAACAGTAAGAATTGGAAACAAAAAACATAACAACATGATTAGGAAAAAACAACAAAAAAACAAGCAGCTCTCCATCAGAGGACACACATTCAATAAATTATTACTGGCAGTTGATGAATCTATAGCTACCGGTGCTTCCTGTCTGTATAGCAATCATATAGAAAAACCACAAAGCGCAGATTGAGCACTGCACAGGAAATACATGACACTGCAACTGATACAGCTTCTGTTCAACATGACTAAATATCATATCTTTATATCTTATAAATTACTCTTCTAAAATATCCAGTCAGTGTATTTTTCTTTATCAAAAATATGCAAAAAAGATATGAGTTTATCAATCAATCAATAAATTTACCTTTCAAGGATTAAAAAAGGTATAAAAAATATACTCATTTAAAAGTCATTTTTGGCTCCTGTTTGACTTTCCCTATTTGACACCCAAACAAACGGGAGCAATTAAAGGCCACATACAGACAATAATGTACATTCATTAAATGCAGAATATTTGAATTTTAAAAAATGCCTCCATCCTCCTTTTTCTTCTCTGCATTTGAGAAGCAAATACAGTATTACTAATGTTTAGATTAATTAACCAAGGAGCTGCACCACCACTCGTCTGTGTGTGTGTTAGTATACGTACTAAAAAATGTAATGTGAAAGAACCATGTGATGTAAGCCCACGGGCATAGTTTCATTATTGTGGGAAGGCTGCTAAAAAAGCATTTTAATGGGGGCTTAAACTGTGATGTCAGCTCAGGGCCTGAATTCACCAGGTTTCTAAGAATATCACATAACATATGCGTCAAACTCTAAACAGTCTTTATTCCTGCTTTGAGAGATTGGGACTTTGTGGCACCGTTTCCTCAAGTGATGCATGTCGTTATTAAGCGCTCCCCTTTTTTCTCCAGAGTACAGAAAGCTTATCTTATCTTCTCTTCTTCAGTCCACTTTATCACACGCTTGCAAAACTTTGCGGTTGAATTCCTCCGGCTGGTCGGCGTACACGTAGTGTCCTGCTCCGCGGATGGACTGCAGGGAGGATGAAGCACAGGAGGAAGAAGAGGGCAATTAAGAGCAGGAACACGAGGCTACATATGCTTAAAGAGGCAGTGAAGTGAGCAGAGCTTTTACTGGAAAGCACTACGTTGTTGATCCATTGCTTTAATACAACAGAGGAAAGAAATAATAACACATTTTTTTCCACAAACTCTACCAATCAGTGCGGAACAACTTCACCGGTGGCTACTGATGCGGTCGCTAGGCAACCGAGTTAATTTTTTGGCTGGCAAAATGATATTTACCTGTTACGTGTTCACCTTTAAATAGCTTTAAACTTGTCTCAATCAATTAGAACAGAGGATACAACATTGAGTTCTTCAGCTAATATGATTACAGTATTTAGCACACAGTATTTTTAATAATACCCTAAAGGTTTGTATAATGAATTTTGATGCTCCATTTTTATTAATGTGACATAACAAGCTCAATTACTGAGTCAGTAGCTGAATCATAATGGATAAAAGCTTAGATTGCTTTGAGGCTGTCTCATGGTAGGAGTACAGTGTATAGTTATATGAGGAAAAGGGGGGGGGGGGTTAGTCTAATTGTACTCCCCCCTTTTCATTATATTTTACCCTGGAATGTTTCCTTATCATGCATTTGATTAAAAATACTTTTACAGTACTCGTCAAAAGTACTCATTCAAATAAATGGAGCAATGTCTACAAACTTTTGACTATACATAATTTCCTCTTTAAAAGACATTGATAAGGATTGTTGTCTGCAGTTACCTGTTGTAGGTGTGTTGTCTGGACTTGTGAAGTGACTAAGTTGAGTTCTTTGCGTTATTATATTTCTTATGCGTTTGCATGTACCTTATGAAATGATTAAAATGCATTATATGAGAAATACATAAGTGTGAACACAAGAACATAGTAACACTCTATAGTAGTAACACTATCTTCCTACAATGATAATCAGAAACTTTGCCAATGAAGTCCAAATTGATCAAAAAATAAAATAAAATATATAATCATATATGAATTGTGATCAAAATAAAGCATCATTTAAAAAAGAAACGATAAGCACTGAATCATGACGCAAGAGAAAGTGTAACTAAGACCATGACCAATCAGTTCGCCGGAAACTTACAATGATCTCCACATGAGAGCGCGGCCTGTTCTCTTTGATGATGCTGCCCGAGTTGCTGTCGATGCTGGAGCGCGAGCCGTACACGATGGTGATGGGGATGGTGGGGTGGACCTGGTCCATCCTATCCAGCATGGGTCTCTTAGCCCAGCCGTAGGGAATGGTCATGCTCTTAAAAGCTGTTTCCCCACTGTGGTGAGACACAAGGAACATACCTCAACACAGTAACACGAGGCAGTAAAGCTCTCAAATCACTACGACAGCAGCCGAGTGTATACATCGCATTCAGATAAGCAGCAATAATGAAGCTCGGCAGGGAGACGGACGCAGACGGACCTCGGGGTTTGCACGTTCAGGTGGTAGATGTAGTCTGAGACGGTGTTGTCACTGAACATGGTGGAGAACTTCCTCTTGAAGTCGGGTCTCAGAGTCTGGACCAGAGTGGGACCTGCGGGGGGGCCACAGAGGAGACGCTCAAGTGTCAAAACTAATCATGTAGCCATTAAGAGACGAGGCAGCTTCATTATATTGTACATGATTATGAAGAACGGGGAGATGCTGGAGAGCACATAGGAACTAGTTTTCATTAGTAGCTTCACTAGTTTCTGTTTCTTGGTTCCATTAAAATGTACAAATGTACTCCACAAGACCTGTAAACTGCCTAAGATGTGTAAAATCAGTGGTTTCTCCTTTAAATCAGTTCTGTTAAGCTCAATATTCTCTATTTGCTCTGTTTCTCTTCTGTTCTTCTCATCTGTTCCCCTACCTGCTACCATTGGCTCCAATTATAGAAAACAACAAAATACCTTACCGTAATTATAATAATATGCAGATGACATACATATTTACATTATCATGTTGCTGTAGCCATCACCCAGTTTTCCCCTCGGGGATCATTAGTTTCATCTCATCTAATTGCTTAAAACAGGTAGCGGGGTCTATGCTGCCAGCACTGAGCTGCCGTGCTATCTTTCACCACCTTATTGCTTCAGTCTTACCCAGCGGTCCGACCAATCTCAGGCCAGCCAGGGGGTTGAAAGGACTGAACATGGCCCCCAGAGCTTTGATCCACACCGGGATGGGACGGTCGGACTCTGCTGTGTCTGGACGCTCGGGGAAACCCCAGGGCTCCACCAGGAATATGTGATTTACCCTGTAGGCAAAGAGACACAAAGATATTACATGCATAGTCAGTTGGGTTTTATCATGTTTTGTAAGATGTGTTATATAGAAATTCAAAGTCACATGTACTCTTTAATGAAGAATCACAGAAATGCCTGATTACTGTATTAATAATCAGAGTTAACACATGTAAACCTTTACTTTATTTCATTTTCTCAACCATCCTGTCTACTCTGTTGTATAATATTTTTTACATTGCTTTATCTTGTATGCTGTGGTTCCTTTATTTCCTTGTTTGTTGAATATTTACCTGTGTTTGTGGGAACACGATTAAATGATTAATATTCAGACGGACTTCAGACAGATGACTGTACAATGATGACCTGACTGTTGTAAACATCATCACAGTTTATAGACAGTTTATCATCCTTATCATATTATCTTTAATTCTGTGTACGATTACTTTCAGTTTGAGTTCAGATAAAGCGGGTTAGATAATCTTGTTAACGACCTGTCTGATCACCTGACTCGTGTTTCCACATTAAAGTGATGTCCCTTCAGCAGTCGTGGTGAAAAAAATGATCAAAACTGAAAATAAATTTAAAAAGTAAGACCATGGTTGTAATGAATTAAAATGTGTCCTTTTAGAATAATTGAAAGCTACATAGATCTTCTCTATCTACACTAAGACTGGGCTATATGACCTAAATCCTACATCCTGATAATGACACCTATCCCAATATAGCACATCCTAATTCACTGAATAAGTAGTTGGTCTGTTCATCATGGTTACAGCAGAATGGGAACTTAGCCTGTATCCATAGAAAGTGAACACTATACACATGCAGCCAGTGTGCCAGAAACCATCCAAAATCCAAGCCAACTGCACCACATGGTCCAACATTTACACACTGTACACATTTCTTTCTGTAATTTGTGATGTTTTTCTGTAAATAAAATACTTTTTCTCTTTTGGCAACAGCATGAACAATGATCACAGTTCAGCTTAAATAAGGACACATTGTACACTCATGATCGAGAGTGATCCCGATCCTGTTATAACTTAAAGGCCATTTGGAACAATGAGATAACAATAAGAGGACGGGAAGAGTTTTTTTTTTTCAGTGTTACTGATGAAGGAGGGCGATAAAGGATTGAGGACATTTTTTATCAGACGTCCCTCAGGGGTGAGCAGGGTGCCTGCTGGATGCTGGGAGTTGGAGATTCAGTGAGATACAGTGTAGTGGGAGGAGAGAGGCTCGGAGGACGCCGCTGTTATCGTGAGCTACCAGCACCTGCAGGCACACGGCTATGTGTCTATCCTGTAAAAGATGCCGGCGTGTTTGGCTACAGTCAAGTTAACACTAAATAAAAGGGCAGCATCATTATTCAAACACTGTTCACCATGCAAAGTCATTTTTCTCCTTCTGGGCAGCTTTCTTTGAATTTATTTCAACCTCTGCTGTTGATAGAGAAAAGAGTGGCAAAACAATCTCCACTTTAAGTCTATTTATTTGCTTGTTCTAGAGCTTTTGACTGGATTAACCATAGGCCTGTCACAATAATTACATTATCGACTTATACAATAACCTATCAGCATCATCATGTCTATATATGGACTTATCATATTAGACAAGGACATGACCTTGATAATTTTTTTAGGTCAGTATTGCCACACTTCATATTAGCAGCTAAGAGGCTATTCATGTCACATTGACTAAACAAGTAGTGTCCTCCATTCCTCACTGTGTACGTCCTGAGTGGAGACTGAAGACGAATTAGAGGTAAATAACTCTGTCCCCAACCATAATGACAGTCTGTGTTTTTACACAAGTGTAGCCCCCCCCCCCTTGCATTATTATACTATTATATTATCATTATATCAGTGCTATAAAATGATCTTCAAATGACAATAATATCGTTTATCGCGATTATTTCTGAGACAATATATCGTTCAACAAAAGTAGTTATCGTGACAGGTCTATCACACCGGTTTCATCAGTACATTAAATTTGCTCAGTTGTCATGGAGATGTATAGATATGATCAAACTTTATTTTGAGGACTTCTTTCAGGTCTTCTCATCCATGTTTACTTAAAAATTGAACTTGACAATTCGACGTTGACCATGGACACAGCAGAAACAATACCTACTCAAGGTTGACTTACTCGCTGACAGTATCACATGGTCCTGATCAGCTGTTTAGACAATGTTTACAGTACTAATAGGGAGAAAAAAAACTATGAAAATATTGAATTTGAAATACATCTGAATAATACTTTAAGGGCCTGATTTACTAAAGGTCTGCATGTGTAGAAACGTGTGCAAACTTGACATCACCCGCAAAACGCACGCAAACGGCACGCGCAATCTATTGCACCGTGCATGCAACTTTGTACCCACTATTTGGGATCTTAATAAATCAGGCCCTAAATGTGTACAGGATTGTTTCCGGCCGGGCAATAAATGAACATCTACAGTAGAAGTTCTTATTTACAGAAGAACACTTTACAACTACCTGCCAGTCATTTAGGATGTTTATGCCCTGTGATTTAATAAGAGGAGAAGTTCACCTGCTGCTGGAATAAACTTCTGAGATCTGTATCTGCTATCATTGTGTGGACAACTAATTCTTTTCATTATTGAATCTGTCAGTATAAGATCCACAAATAGTGAATAATGACCATTATAATCTCATAGAGCACTTTTTTTTCGAAAACTCAAAGAAAATCAATTTACCTTCAAAAACACAGAACAGCAGTTAATCCTCAGAGCTGAGAGGTTGGAACTGAACTATTTGTCAGTTTTGCTCTAAAAATATTATATTATATAATTATTTGATTAATTCTGTCAACTAATCAATTACTATTAAAATGGTAATCGGTAAATGGACTGGACTTATATAGCGCTTTTCTAGTCTTTCGACAATATTTGTATTACGATTTATATTAACATTGAATTCTACAATATCTAGATAATAATAATGTAAAATGACTAAAACATTTAACAGAGATGACCAAAAGTCACTTTTTTTGCTTTTGAAATTTTAGGTAATTATTTATATACTAAAAAAGATCATATTATTTTAATTTTTTAATGGACTAAAAAGGAAATGTATTAAAATGAGAGCTATAAATAAATAGAACGCTTTATACTTCACTAGACGATCATTCTAATGAAGTAAACACTCAAGTTGAGATTCTTAAAATATCACACAAAGATGAACAGCTGGATGTTTCAGACACATTTCCTGACTGTTGCTTTGGTTAAACATTCATCATACCCTATTCAGCTCATATCAACAAGATCAGCACCAAGGCAATAAAGATCTCTCTTTAATTAAAAACAACACAAGCCTACAGTGAGATAAGATAAACCCCATAATCTGCACTCACCTGTTTGGATATTTAATAGAGTACGACACAGACAGGTATCCTCCCAGGTTGTGTCCCATCAGTATCATAGAGTCCAGACCCATTTCAACCCTCCACTGCTCTATGGACTCCACAAACTGGTCCTCCGCCTTCTCGGCGTCTGTGGAGAACACAGGCCGGCTGCTCTGGCCGAAGCCCAGCAGGTCGAAAGCGAAGACGGGCCGATGCTGGGACAGAGCGTCCAGGTTCTGAGCCCAGAGGCCCACGCCACTTCCGAAACCGTGGAGGAGAACTATGGGGGTTTTGTCTTTCACACTGTCGCTGCCAAAGCTCAGAGTCCACAGCAGGTTGTCATCGGAGATGGGGATGTACTGTTTGGTAAAGGTGCTATTTACACCTGTGAAGATAGAAAAAAAAAAAGAAATGTAACAGAGATTATGGGATTATTAGAGAGAAATGAACAAGATTTATATCAGCATATTAGCAATATTCATGCAGTTTACAGTGAGAGGGAAACATCTGATGATACTAACCAAACTGACCTTATTCTGCAATAATATTGGTGTAACGTTCTTAAAAACTGTGACTTAAAGGCATACTGTGTGCCTTTAAATGAGTCAGATCAGACATGTTGATCATATTCATTATTACTTCTTTTACTCCATCTAAACACCATATTTAGTAACAGCTAATCTTAGAACTTTTTATGTGTTTGTGTAATGATGGATGATTAATATCCACCTAGTAAAGACTAATGTTAGGCTAAATTTAAACTGAACAGCTGGTGATGCAACCGACACCTGGGTTTACAAGGGTTTACAACAACACCTTTATATATAGTTTTATACAGTATGTCATTGAAAATAACACTCTTACAGTCCAACACTCATATGAGGTAGAGGACTAAATGTCTGATCCTTACATTGTAGCATCCTGTCCTCTGCTGTCTTCAGCTTGCTCTCAGAGGTGGGACACCATGACGGCAGCCAGCCGGGGAGCCAGCACCACCTGCACAAGGTGTTAATGCAATGTGGGATTATTCTGAAAGGATGCATTTTGACAGGAAAGGAGAAATTAAATTGGAGAGAGCGTATAGTTTAAAAAGTGTTTGTGACTGTCCAGGTCTGAATTTTAACATTTATTGTGCTTAAGAACGTGACATCTGATGACCTCTGCAACAGTTCCTCAGAGTAATAGGTAATTACACATTTTAGGGGACAAAAATGATGTGTGGAGCTCCCCAAGGCTCCATTCTGGGGCCTCATCTGTTCCCCTACCTGCTCCCATTGGCTCCAATTATAGAAAACAACAAAATACCTTACCGTAATTATAATAATATGCAGATGACATACATATTGACATTATCATATGACCAGGGAACTATGGTCCAATACAAGCACCAAGAATCAATGATTAAACATGCCAGCATTTTCTTCAATTAAACAAAGATAAAACCACATATATGGAACAAACTCCCAGAAAACAGCAGGTCTGCTTCTTTTAACTTCTTTTAAATCATGACTGAAGACTTTTCTGTTTGTGACTGCTTTTTATTCAATCTAAATTTAAGGTTTAATATCTCACACTGCACTGTAACTTTTCATTCTCCTGTTTTCATCTGTCTTACTCTATTTAGCTTAATTTCATTTCCAATTTAACACTTTCCTTATAGTTAAAAGTTAGGATAGGGTAGGATTTATTTTGCCACGTGTTACTTTTATATTCTGTCTTGATGCATTTTATGTTTTATATAAAGCACTTTGAATTGTTTTGCTATTGAAATGTATATAAATTTGCCTTGCCTTGCCTAGAATGGGTTAGTCTGTAAAAAGCATAGAGAGAGGATAATTCCCTCCTGAGCTAACTCTTATTTCGTCAGCAAACACTGACACAATGTGGTTTACAGGACAGAGCTTTGTTCAGTTGTAGCAAGAACAGTGATGACCAATCCCAAATCTGTATTGCAGTGTAATCTCTTTTACTTAATACAGCAATTATTTGCTTTAGTTGCATTAGTTACATCATTTGTTGACCTACATGAACTACAATGCACCATTATTCAGTAATCAAATGTGAAATGGAAATCAAATGTATGGATTTATGACCCATTTATGACCCAAAGTGTGTTTTCAGGTGTATAGGAGTACTAGTATTTTGTATCTCCAGAAGAAGTTGTTTGAAATCTGATAAACCGCCTCAGGTAGGGTCACTGGAGTCAGAAGACTACAAGTTTTTGAAAAAGCAAAACATTTAGAGGGTGTGGAGTAGGTTACAAACAGCTGGAAGTGTGTGAGCAGCAGTTACTCAACATTTTTGCAGGTTCCTGTTCTCTACCAACAGAGGAAGCTCTATCAAGCTCAGGTGAGTGATATACTATTTTAACTGTAGGAAATGTATTGTTAAAGATCCCCTCCTGACATAGGAAATATAAGAATATTCTATGTGGGATGATCATTTGTTGCTGATGTTGTATTTCACAAAACCTGTGCAAATTGCATACAGGACCAACGCTGGCTTCCAAACTGCTTGTGAAACAGTCCTGCAGGCAGGTACACGTCTTAATCTGAGACTTACTGTGAGCACAGACAAGCTTTCCACATTCAGAAGATGAATTTGAAGACAAACTCAATCTGAATAGAGAAGCTCAATCATCCAAGTGAAGGAACAATAAGAAAAATGTACTTTTGAGTACAGGAAGGAAACAATGCAGCATCGAAAAACCGTCACGATTTAAGAGATTACACCTGCCCGAGGGCTCTTTTTCAGTATGCGGAGGGTGAGAGATCAGGCTTACCTCATTGTGGTGTCCATGTAGCCCCACATACTGCTCACCAGACTGTGAGCACCAACAGAAGTCAACATTCTCTGAACAACCCTGGAGTCAAAAGAGAACGAAACAAAAAGCGGATGAGGGCAAAGATCACTCAGTCTGTTCTAGGAGAATACATTCAGTTTTCTACAATAGTAAATATAACTGTCAGCTGAAAACACATGTATTTAACAGGAGGAACACCTTGCTATATAAATTCTTTGAGTAAACAGTATTCAGACTATGCCACCCCCTTGAATTTACAATTGAATGCAGGTAACAATGTAAAAAACATTCCATTTGAGCTCTCTATCACAGGAGGGGTAACAAACCTGTTCTACCTGACAACATGTTTGTCCTTCAGTGGCAGGTAAACACTTCAGGACATCATGTTCATGTGTGTTTAACAGAGTTTAACATACGTGGGAGCTGAAAAAGACATGAGCTCCTCTGAAAGCTTAGTTTGAGGAAATTCAGGGGGAGCTCTAAGACACCGTCCAGTTTATAGATGCCAAAGAAAAGCAAGGATTTTAACGTGGTAATTAAACTTTTTTAATACTATATATTACATTATAGATTATAGATTTTGTTTTTCAGTAAGTTAAGGTTTGTGAAATAAATAATAATAGTAAAAATATGTCAATATTGTGTTTATTTGATTGTTACATTCCGATATGGGAACATTAGTCTCCACTATAATAAACATAATGCTGTGTCTATTCCCACACACTGAATACTACTACTACTACTACTACTTCTTCTACTACTACTACTACTAATAATAATAGGCTAATTTAATTTGTATAGCACCTTTCATACAATAAATGCATGTAATAATATAAATAATATAATGTAATACATGTAATAAAAGATGGAATATAAGAATAGAAATTACAATAAAAACAGTACATAGGAACAGTAGCAAAAAACAGAATAAAAACAATATATGAAATCAAGTAAAAATACAACTATTAAAAGAAGTGCTAATTAAAAGCTAATATTTAGTGAACTGAACGATTACGTCATATTTTATTGTTTTTTATTGAACACTATAAACATACAGATATTTAGCTTGAGTACATGAAGTTGACATTCTTGTACAACTGGGTGTTCCAATATGAGTGAAAACATAGATATTAATCAATAGAAATATGAAAAAGTTAACATATTAAATGAAAAAAATATTATAAAATATCTAAATATAATAAATAACATTAATAAAAGTCACTATGCCTTAATCGGGGTCTACTGGAAATATTCCTTCAAAATAAAACACTTGGTCTGTTTAGAAGCGCAAACTATTGGTCGATTCTTTGTGTGGAGTTTTGTTGTTGTTGTTGTTTCATGAGTGAAATGTTTCTGTCTGTCTATGGTACCTGCATGTTTACATTGTCTCTGTATGAAGTGGAATGTTGTCAACAGTATTAACATGAGCTGTATGTAATAACAGTGGTATGTATTTCACGGTAACCCCTAAACTGACCGTCCATGTTTATGTCTGTTTAAATAATCCAGACTCTTGTGGGTTACAACAAACATGCCGGGATTTCCCGGAGTCAAAAACAAGCCAACATAGCCTATATGTGTAATAATCGAGTATCGCTTATATTACAGCGCTTACTGCCATATATAGAGGCTGAGGTGCATTCGAGGAAATACTCACCCTTCGTCTGCTATCACCGACTGCTCGGCCATACTGTAATAAACACTGTTCGATGTTTCACGCAGTCACGTGGTCTGGGAGACTCTGACTTGAGGTCAATATAGATGGAGACACTTGATTTTGTCGTTCACCGAGGGTTGCCTTTACTGTTTTACTACGAGGGCACCCATGCCACTTCATGTCCCCGCTCACCGCCAAGGTTCATTTTCTCCTCTGTAACACAAAACAAGCGCACCTTGGCACAATGCGGAAGTGGTTTTCCTGTCACATATCTAAACACAGCTCAACACAGGAGACAGCTTTGGTAAGAACATTCTTATATCTTATATCTGTTTCTAAAGTGTTTTGCGCATATTAAACATAACTATAGATTATACAGGTTATTCTGGCATCTTAAAATGTAACATTTTGTATAAAACCGCAGTATGACTCATTCAAATGTTAGCAAAACTGTGGTAAAAGTGCTGCTTTGAACTTTGATAAACGACTTTTACGTCTTTATTCAACTTGTAAGTACTCATATATAAAGTAATAGACAACTAAACAAAATCCACCTTAAAACTTCTATTGTAATTAAACTAAATAATGCAATTATATGACAGTCAAAGCAGGAAAAAAGCAATCAGTGTATTTCATACTACTCACAATGAATCATTATTATTAAGAATACTGCCATTTAGGTTATTAACAACACCTTAGCTTTTCCTCATATAACAGCTCAAGACATATATAATAAATATGATTCAAAGCAGTGGTGGTTCTAGTTTGTACGGTCTACCTTAAATAAGCTATTACATGCTAAATTGTTGTTGACATGATCAGAAAGGTGATAATTCACCTCAATGTTTATTATTGAGGTCATAGTGGGTGATGGTGGTGTATTAGGGGAGCAGTACAGCAGCTCCACCCACTACAACCTTAATAAGAAACATGAAATAGAACTACCCCCTTTCTAATGATGTCAACAAAAACTTCACATGTATAAGCTTTATACATGTAGAATTTATAGTAGAGCTGTTGTATTGGATTGAATTAGAATTAGATTGCACAGGTATTCCTAATGAAGTGACCAGTGACCATATAAATATATAAATTACAATCATAAAAACCAAAATAATACATAATCATAACAATCCCAAATACCACAAAGTACTTCATAAAAAATGTTTCCTGATCTCCATGATTCCCCAGATGAAATGTAATATGTAGAACAATTGTATTCCATTACCTTTATTTAATATAAAAAGTTATAATGTAAGCTCATGCCAAACTAGTTGATATGGTGTTTTATTGAGGATTTTGTGTTTTTAAGCAAGTTGAATTATTTGGTACAAAGTTTTTATGGTTACACCACTTAGACATTTTTGCCATAATCCTCTAATATATTCTCTCAAAATGGATTAAAAGCAGAAATTTGATGCTGGGTCCACAAAAAAAAGAATGTGTGCAAGTTATTTATATGTTTATTTTCACATTTTAACCCTTTAAATTTAAACTAAACCACATGGACACAAAAAAAAAAGTCATTGACCCATAAATAAAATAAAGAATCAAATAATCATGAATTATAACATATTGCTAATATAAAACACAGAAATAAAAGTAAATTGCACAAATCCTGTATCACACAAATATACAAATAGAACAACACATCTAAATTGTCTCATTTTAATTTTTGCATCAGTAGGCTACCATAGCTCCCGCTCCTCGCCTGTTGGTCTGTTGTAGCCTTCCAATCAAATAATCGTATCA